>NC_132983.1:8780000-8800000 GCF_047496725.1 Anoplolepis gracilipes
GTTGAAAAGTTAAGGTTTCGAGATTTAAAATGCTTTTCTAAACATAACTCTACCATTTTTCGTAAAGATACATGAAGTTGAATTTGACTCTTTTTCACGCCAATTTTAAGTGTTCCTTTAATTTTGTTGAAAACTGTATAATGTAAACACGATTCAGTGACATGTAGTAACTAATATTTAATTCTGATTTATTTTTTTATATTAAGTATAAAACATAGTAAAGTTTCGTAACATTGCATAATTTTATATACATATACGTATAATATTATACATATATGTAATACATATATGTATTATATATATGTATTATATATAATATTATTGATAAATAATTAACAATTTTTTTAAATAACTTTGTAACTTATTTTCATAACTTTTTCTGGCAAATTTTTTTATAATATGTATGCTTTATATATGTATATGTCTGGTGCAATTTTAATGCAATTTAATTTTTTTTCTAGGTCAAAAATATCGAAAAACACTGTACATTGTTAATTTGTAAATAATTGTCATATATTTAGAGCACTTTTGTTCATTTTTACTTGCACTTTTGGTTCTTTTAAATGCTATATTTCTTTTCTGTTAAATATAATATATGGAATAACTAATTATATGTTTTACTCATACTAAAAATATTATATTTTAATATATCAAAAATATTCTATAAAAATTTTTCATGACAACTTTTGTGTAACATGCATATGACACACATATTATACTAAAGTTGAAAAGAAATTTTTTTATTATTTTCTTGAGATAATAACTTGTGTGTTCTGGTAACTGCACATTTTTAATATTACATTAAATATGAATCTGATTATTCTTAAATAAAATTGTTAGAAAAAAACGATACTTTTAAAACGTTTCAAATATATTTTAAAATTTTATTATATTGCCGCATTATATAAATATACTATATTTGAAAAAGATAAAAAATGTTATTAAAATGATATTAAAAGATAAAACGATTCAAGATATAATAAATCTATGTAGAAAAGTATTAAAAGGTATAAAGATTTAATATTTTTATTTGATATTAAATGATAACAATTGCATTTGAGGTTTTTCAAACTATATCTTGAAAAAGAAAACAAGTTTATAAACTTAATTTTTGCATATTGTGGTAACTTTTTGACAATATTATTAAATGTATGATGTAAATCTTTCAGAGCAATATTTTATTAAACACGCCGAACGTAGCTTCGGTATTCGGTAAATTGCAAGATCCAATCAGCTCTTCTATCCTCCCGAATCGCGAAAGGAGTGAAGCTTCTAGAACTATAATTACATCTAATCAACGCAGTTCTGTATACATCGGACAGGTAAAAAACGAAATATTATAAATTATATTGTGATTTGTAAGCATAAAAATAAGAATATTTTGTAACGTAACTATGAATATTTCAGGATAAATTTATTAATTATCAGATCGACGGTGCACCTGACATCAATCCAAAAGTGGTTGATGTGAAAATAAATTCAGTGGCTGTAAGTAACATTGTTTAAAATTTAATATAATTTTTTAATAATGGAAATTTTCTATCGAATCAATGGAAAGTCTTGTTATTAATAAATTTTCTTGCATCCTATTTTATAATAAACTTGTTACTTTTATACTGTTTTTATTTTCTAATAATGAAATAATTTATTTTGTACACTGAATATAATTTATTACTAAAATGTATCATAATATATTGTATTATAATATATTTACCTCCAAATATTTGTATACTTCTTAATAATCTATTAAGCTAATAAAGATAGCAAAAATTGTAAAAATTGTATTTTTGAAATATTAATATAGTTATAGTTATTTTAGCTGTAAATTGAAATTATCGCGCACGATGAGAGAAAAATACATTTATAAATATTGTTATAATTACTTTTAAAATTTATAATTGTTATTAATTACAATTATAATGATTAATTATTCCTTTAATTTTGTTGATAGACTTCTATGAACGAAGGTGTAGCATCTATCCCATCTTTTAAAAATTTGCTGAGTAATCAGTCAGGTGGTGGTAAAGTAACAACCTCTCCCGGTTTTCCTTGGAAAGATCCCCTTGATCAGATATTCGGTATTACTACCAATTCACCTATGCAAACAGCATCAGTGACATCAAATCAATTGGTGCGTATTAATGAAATCCATAGTATGTATTTTCTTATATAAAATAAAATTAAGCTAATATTGTTGAGAAATTTAAATAATATTAAATAATATTAAAGAAACAATTGTAAATAATAAATTTCTTAAAAACTATTCTATTTCATATTTTTTGTAATAGATATTTTCTATATTATTTATAGAACGAGCCGGGCGAAAATAATGTACCAATTATGGCACGTCCTATAAATTCCTTAGTGGAAGTCTTTACGCCGGTTATGAATAGCGTAACTCCGACGAATCCTGAAAGCAAACCAACTGTATCAATTAGCTCGACTACAACTACTGCTCCTATTATCACCACTATACCAGTACCAATTACCGTAGCAACAACCACTGCTCCTACTACAACAACTACCACTACAACAATAGCTGCAACTACTGCTCCTACTACCACAACTACTACTACAACAACAGCTGCAACTACTGCTCCAACTACTACAACTACCACTACAACAATTGCAACTACTGCTCCTACTACCACAACAACTACCACTACAACAACAGCTGCAACTACAACAACAAGTACTACTACTACTTCGACAACAACCCTTCCTACAATGACTACAAGTAGTATATCTACTGCTCCTCGGCTTGCAACAACCGCTTCCTCTATAAATGCTAACACTTTAGCATCAGATGTGACGATACGTTCAAATACAGTCCCATTATCATCTACTGCAACAATATCTGCTGATAATATACTAAACAGATTACAAATGAATACGAAGGAGAACCCTTTTGGAGCAACATTCGAGGATTTGACTTTTCTAAATTCATTGGTAAGTTGATTTTTATGTTTAATTTATACTAAAATATTACAAGCGCGCATTATTTATTTTGTGAATGTGTATACATGTGTATACATATACATACATACACACACACACACACACACATATATATATATATATATACATAAATGTAAGTATTGTTTAATTTCTATTATTAAGTATACATATACAGTTTACCTCATAAACCATTTTATTTATCCTAAGATAATACATATATGTAATATATGTTATATGCATAACATACCAGCCTTTTATTTCTTTAATTCGTTTTGTGTTTTCCTTATTTAACTAATTGATTAATCTTGATCAAATTATAAATACTACAGAAATTAAATGAGTGTGATAAAGACAAATTCTTGTAGCATTATAATATAATTTATTGTCTTATATTATATATTATTTATTATTATATTTTATTTAAATTAAGTCATATTTTTTTAGAGATTATTATATTACAAATATTTTTCAGTTTAGAATTATACATAAATGTGTATCCTTTGTTTTTAAAGGACATAAAAAAATGTATGAAATATGTGTTTTTCTGAACATATAAATTCAATCAAACAATCAAGAATTGTATTGTTTTACTCAAAAAGTGATATATATATGTATTTGTTATCATTATATATATACATATATATGTGCGTGCATACAATTTTTTATTAAAACTAAACTTCAGAAAGACACATTTCTAATATCTTTTTAAAAGTAAAGGATACGTAAGTCTATGTATATATTCTAATCTGAAAATATCTTAATATATTAGTAAAATTTAAAAAAGACAAATGAAGTTTAAATAGAAAAAAATGTAAAATTTAAATAGAATAAAATATATTATATACATATATAAATTATTTTATAATGTTACAAGAATTTATCTTTATCATATTCATATTAATTTTCTATATATATTATATAAACTTTATTGATCCCCTTGAAGCGTCCTACAAATGTTCTACAATGTCCGAAGCCGTCCTGGACATGTTCAAAATGACCCTAATAATACACAAAAAACTGATATACACAAAAAACTTATTAAATTCAATTAAGTTCTATCTTGAGATTTATATATGATCCACGGATTAAAATAGAGTTAATATGTATTACAGTATATTCACACACTTCTATAATGTACGAAAAAATCAAGGTGATTAATAAAGTACCTTTTATTAATGTCCTCTAAATAATTATCGTTATTTTTTTCATTAAGTTTTGCGAAATTAAAATATTTTGTATTGTGCAATAAATTATAAATAATATATAATAATAATAACAAAGATCTTTGCAGTTACAGAACAATAACGTTAAAACTACAGCGAAAACGCTAAATGATATAGAGCAAATGTTAGCAAACAGAGTAAGTAAAATAAACAGTAAAATTTATAATAAGCATGCATTTAAACATAATAATATCTCTAAATATAAGAGCGTGATTATTATTTTTTTTAAATTGTTGGCTATATATGATACAGTTTAACGAATATATATATATCAATATTTAACTTTCTGTAGATTTTAGAGCTTGCACTAGCTAAACCTGGACCGACACGATCACCAAAAGCAATTAAAACCGTAAGTTCAAACAACGATCTTAACGCAATGAAAGATTTTTCATCACCTGAGTCATCTTCCGAGCCGATAATAATCGATTTATTGCCGTCTTCATCAACGTTATCACCAACTGTTAGTAGCAGTACAACTACAAAGAAATACACTGAAGCAAAAACGACCAGGTTGGTAGAATCTAGTGTGCCAATTACTACGACTAAGGCACCGGTCGTTATTACTGCTAAATCTAAAACGACAACTAAGCGACCTAGGACCACTACTCAAGCATCTGTAGGATTTGGTGTAAATTTATGGCGGGCGTTGTTCGGCAGCAATCGTTTTGAAACTACTACAACAACGAGTACTAAGAAAAAGCCAAGGCCTCTGACTCCTAAATCAGTTCAAACTGCTCAAAAATCTATTGAGATTACTCAGAAACCAATAGAGGCTGTGAAATCAACTACGCATACAAGTCATATAATGTCTGCGATCAGATCGCATACAACGCCAAGAAGTGTCGACATCTCGGACATCCAAGTGGTTTCGACCAAATTGCATGCGAACAATGTTGATTTTGCTTCTACTTCGACTCCAAGTTCGATTTCAACACAACGAACACTTTTAAATAATCCTAATCCTAGATTGCACGATATTTCTACATCTACATATTCATCCGAGGACGATGCGAAATTCTTGGTCGCGCTCTTGCGAGCCATACAAACAGGTATAAAAAATTAAAAGTTTTTTCTTTTTATCTCTTTTCATAAAATACAATCAATATACCTTCAATATAAAATGTGAATTTAATTATAATTATAACATAATAATATAAATTCGAAAATGATGATTTAATCAAGTTGCTTAGATTACTTCAAATATTTCTTAATTTTTCTTAATGTTTCTTTATTTTTTTGAAATTGATTGTTACTTTTGTAAGATATTTATGAGATTTCAAAATTTAGGAATTAATCCACGCAAGAATTAACAGATAAACAAAAATTTTCTTTAAAATATGAGATTAATTCTTACGTTTCAAAGTTGTAGGTGTTTTTTAAAGAATTTTTATTAATTCATATTTATTTATTAATGTTCATATTAGATTCAAAAACGAGCACTTCTACGACACCTAAAATAATCGAAGATGATGAAGCTTTCTTGAGAGCAATTTTAAATAATCAAGCTAGCATTTCTACAGCGACACCATCGTCTACCGAATTAAATTCTGCTGCTTTGTTGGCATTACTTTTAAAGCAGCAAGGCATAGAACCATCAACACCAGCAATAAAATTTAGGGAACAATTGCAATTAGCTGTGAGTAATGCTTTTCCTGTTATCTTCTGCAAGATATTCTGCAATTACTCTTACAGAAAAAATTTAGTAATTATTACTGATTGGTAAGTAATTAAATATTTATTTTGTGTATTTAAAGTATTAAAATTGAATATTTATTAGTACTTGAAGTACTGCGATCTAAATATTGTATAATATTTAATTACAAGTTAGTGATTTATGAAAATAGTATATTTAATATAAGACGAATATTAAATACTTATATTGAATTACTGATATAAAATCGTTAAATATTGGATGAGTAATAAATACTCGTACTAAATTGTTGACAAGTTTCAATGTCAATATTGAAATACTAGATCAAGTATTTTATGTGGAATGAATCATTGTCTAGTATTTACGACTAGTAATTCAAACATAATATAGATATAATTTCTAACAAAGTATTAAAGAGATTAAGAGTATTAAGAGAGATAAAAATATAGCATAAACATATCCCAGGTAGCACATGTTCGTTTTATAAATGTTTTGTAAACGTATCCAATATTTTTTAACCGTCAAGCACCAATAAGAAACGTTTCAACAGAAACATTTTTAAAATCATGATTTAAGAAATGTATTTTTTACGTTTCAATAAATAGAACAAAAATTCATTTTTTAATTCAAAATTATATACATATATACACATTATTAAGACTGTGCTTATTGAGACAGTACCCAGACAGCACAGAAAACTAGAAGATGACAAAAAGATGTCTTTTTTAAGTCATCTTTCTGACAAGGCTAAAAGATGTCTAAAAGGATATCTTTCTACCTACAAAAAAAGTTATTTTTTGAAAGATGTCTTCTAAAAATCATAATTAATTTTAGTCGACGAAAAGATGTCTTTTTGATCATCTTTTCGACAAACAAAAAAGATCTATTTTATAATATACGTGTTTCTTTGTTTGCCACTACGTGGCGTGCTCAGACTTAACTATAACTCATTCAAGTTTTCATAACATGTATATAAAGCCTAAAAGAACAGGTACACATAATTGAATATTTAGAATTCTTATAAACGATTGTAAAAACCCTATTAAAGCTTTAAAAATATAAATTACTCGCGAAATTTTTCTTTTTAAAATTTCAAGTTAAAATTATTTTAATAAAAATTTGATTTAAAAAGGTTATTCTCTTAAGGAGATTAGAAGAGTAAAAATTATTTTATCAATTCCTTGAAATATAATTGAATCTAGACTTTTATGCTTACAGAATATACATATAATTGATGAAAAAATAATTTCCAAAAATCTTACAATTAGATTTATTAATAACAAGAAACAACAGCATATAATAAGCTGTTTTATAATATAATTTCTTTATAAAACATACATTTATTTTGAAGGTTCTTTCTAACTTAAAAATGATATGTATATCAGAATCTGGATTTAACTACTACTCAATCAACAACAACGACTACCAATAAACCGGCCTTCAGTTCGAGCACTCAATCTGTGGTTAGTACGAGAAGAAAAACAACTACACCGAGACAGTCTTCCAGATCATCGCTACGGACTCCCGGTTATACATGGTCTCCCAGTTCAACATATCCACCTCCTCTCTTTGGAGAAAATTCGGGTAGTGGTCTGATTACTGCTACTAGAGCCATCGGTCAATTCCTTGGCTCTGCCATTACGGTAAATATTTTTTTGTCGTGAAAACAATTGCTTTTCTTATTTGACTGTAACCAAAATATGTAATTATACAAAAATCTAAAATTTTGTATCATACTATACAGGATTAGAAATTGATATCTTTCTTTTAAAAATATTTTATTTATTCTCTCATGCGCGTTTATTATTATAGATTAGAATTAAATTTTATTAAATTTTATAAAGAAATTCTAAATTACATTTTTTTATATAGAATTCTTTAAAAAAGCAATATTATTTTTGGAAAATAAATTATAAAATTATAAATTATATATATTATATATAATTATTAATATAAAGGGTGAGGAAAAAGTATGGAAACCCTGAAAAATCTCGGAAAATATAAGTTTTACAGAAAAATGTTTCAAAAAAAAGTTGTATGGTTTCGAAAGGGTTATAAGATGATACCATTGGTTTGACCTTGGAGAGTGATTTGAAGGTCACATGAAGGTCACCATCAATTTCTTAAATGGGACATCCTATTTTTTATTATATATTCTTATAGTTTATCTCGAGAGCTTTCCACACTAAAACACTATAGTTAAATATTTTTTTATTAAGTACTTTTCGAGTTATGAGGCTTGAAAATTCCAATATTTTGACATCAAATATGAAATATCTTGTAAAATATTAATTTTTCGATTATCTTACTTGAATACTTTTTAAAAATAATAATCATAAAGAAAATACATGGTTGTTTCTTTAAAAAAATTAATATTTTCAAGTCTCATAACTCGAAAAATACTTAATCAAAAAATATTTAACTATAGTTATATAATATAACTATAGTTATATTTAACTATAGTTATAGTTAATATATTTTTTTGGAAAGTTCTTGAGGTAAACTACAAGAATATACAATAAAAAATAGGGTGTCCCATTTAAGAAATTGATGGTGACCTTCATGTGACCTTCAAACAATTATCCAAGATCAAACCAATGGTATCATCTTATAACCCTTTCGAAATCATACAACTTTTGTTCGAAACATTTTTCTGTAAAACTTATATTTTCCGAGACTTTTCAGAGTTTCCATACTTTTTCCTCACCCTTTATATTAATAATTATATATATAATTTATAATTTTATAATTTATTTTCCAAATTTAATATTATTTTTAAAGAAATCTATATATAAAAAATATAATTAAAAATTTTTTTATAAAATGAATAATATGTATGTAAAATGAGTTATTAAAACAAATTATAAAAATAAATAAATTAATTTTCTTTTATTTATTTTCTATATTCACGAATAATATAATTAAAATAATTAATAATAAGATAAGAAATTTTCTAGTTTATATTCTATATCATAAATATTAAAATAATTTTTTTTAGAAGTCATATTTGTTATTAACATTTTTATTTCGCTTTTCATTAGGGTGCAGCTCAACAGTTACAATCTTTTCTAAGAAACAGAAGAGCATAGCTGAGTAATATTAGAAAAAAACAATATATATTAATTTATGCAATATATATATATATATATTTCCGTTCCATCTGCGATTTAATGTCAGAATTGATATTACAGTTATTAATTGTGTACGTATTTCTGATATTAATTATGTCGAAATCCTGATGATTGACGTGGAAAATGAATATAATGACAATATGAAAATCGACGTTAGGAAAGTTCAATCAAAATGACAGCACAAAGTAACCTAGTAAATACCGTTATATTAATGTTACGTATATAGGTACGATACAAAATTATGAATATTACAGATAATATTGCATAAGTAATATCGATAAGCTACCAATTAATTGTAATTTCTCACTCATAAATATATAATGTAACATATTGCAAAAGCAAAGAACACGTATACAACAATACAGCAATATTTATATTCTGCAATAATATTTTAATACATTATTTGTTGTAACGTTGCAAAATGATACATATGGTATATATTACAGTTTTATGTCATGTAGGCAACTTATATATTATTTGTTACTACACCGCCTATATTACTATGTATAACAATAAATAGTATTTGCTGGGAAACTTTCTTAACTATTATAAATCAGTTACTAGAAGGAAAAATGAATACGAACAAAACATCCGTTTTTCTCACTTAAGAGACATTTTTCTTAAAATGAATAAAAATAACAGTATGTGTATTCAAACTCATATCAAATATCAAAAATTTCTAATATGGATTCTAATAATACTCGAGTAATTTTAAATTAAATGATGTGTAATACACAAAGCTAAAATGTCGATATTTTGATCGAACATTTCCTATTGATTCCTGATTTAAAAAATAAATAAATATTTTACATATATATTAATTTATATTGTATATTAATATTATAATATTTATTATAATATTATAATATTTTATTTGTCGTTGTTAATTATTACTGGAATTTAACACTGTTTCCATGAAATTTTGAGAAAAGAGTTAATTAAAAATTGATTCAGTGTTCCAATCTTCTTTTTTTATTCTTGTGTAACTACATTTTATATAAGAATATTTATGCTCAAAAATAATTTATCCTAACATAACAAATAAAGTTTCTTTTTACAATATTACTGTTTAAACATTAAAAGTCTAGCATAAATATATCATAAAATTTCGAAAATGCATAGGACAGTTTTCTCATAAAATCTCTTCAGACAGTTTTGTAAAAAATTATGACAAGAGTTCTACAGAGATGTTTTTTGGGGATTTATATTGATAACGTAGCAATACTTATTATAATGTAGTGATAATTTACAACGACTGTTTTAGGTGTGTATTATTCTAAAACGCTTTGCAAACGTTTCTAGAGTATAGATTTACCATTTTTTTGGACGTGTACTTATGGAGATGTTTGTAACGGTCTTGTAATTAAGATAATATATTAGAGTGCAGTTTTTCATACTCGTTAATTCTACTGTCGACGTCTCTTTATTTCTACATTTTTTTCTTTATTTACATTCTTCTTTTGTAATAAAGCGAAATTGTAAATGTGCTTAGTGTGATTTTTTAATATTTGGAGACTTTGCGTGCGGATAATTTTATCGATGCAAGATAAAGTTTTATTTTTATTAGTAAAATTACGTTAATTAAAGTTTAATTATAAGAAATTTTAGAGGACACAAGAAATTACACATATTTTATTTGTATATACAGGATAAGGAAAAAATATGGAAACCCTGAAAAATCTCGAAAAATATAAGTTTTACAGAAAAAAAACTAAAACAAGATCAAGGAAGGATCCGATTATTTAAAGCAAGATCTGTCCATTTTTTTCATATATTTCATATTTTATATTAAAAAGTATGATAACAAACTTTAAAATATCTTAAGGAATTCTTAACTATAAAGGAAGTTTTATTATAATGTTTTGGAAAACTCTCGAGTTAAGCTACAAGAATATGCAATTCAAAATAAGATATTTCACTTAAGAAATTGCAGATGACTTCACGTAACCTCAAGAGACTATTTAAGGTCGAATCAATGACACCATCTTATGTCCCTCTCGAAACCATCCCAAGTAGCAAGCACATGCCATTTTGACGACGAAAACTGATCATTTCTAGTTCAATGACGTCACATGACCAAGTAATGTCTAATTTATTAAAACGTCTTTTTTGTGACGTCTTAATAATGTTGCAAAAAAACGTCATAATATCGTGATTCTTAAGTCATTATTATAAATTGCCTAAGTATTACTATTTTTTAACTAAAAACTCATTTAATTTTTTATAATATCTTAAATTATTAAAACAATTTTATGTATAATTTTGACAATTTTATGTATAATTTTGACATTTACAATTCTCTGTATCTCAGGACCCTAACCTAATCTAATATGACTTTCCTCTATAACCTGGGATTTGATCATGACATTTGATTCTGAATCTTTTCTTCTAGCGTGAAAAGTGAAAAATTTTATTAACGAATTCAATATTTGTGAATGAATTTTTCATTTTATACGAGTTTTCCAGATAGCCAAGCATGCCCAAGCAATATATGGAAATAAAATGCTAACAACTAATGCTAGCTTCTCACTAAAAATATGAATTAAATGTTTGAGTGGTTAAATATAAGCATAATGTTAGCAAATTAGCCCAGTAAAATGCCTAGCTAAAAAAGGGACATCTCGAAAAGACATATTGTCAGCAAAGAGTTAGCATACAATTTTTTAATTTGCTAGCAGATATGTAAACACATTGTCAGCATTAAAGTTGAAAGTGATGTTTATTTTATGCTGTTATTATATTGGAGATATTTAGATTAATTTAGATTAAAAAATTAATATTTATATCATTTTTCATTCGCTACAAACTATTCTTTAACTTTGAATTATCATTCTTTTTGTGTGGTAAAAATTCTACATTAATTGTATATATATATATATATATATATATATATATATATATATATATATATATATATATATATATATACAGGGTGTCCCAGAACAACCTTCCGTCCGTAAAATGACGTATTTCTGACACAATTCGAAAACAATTTTTCCTTTACCAAAATTTGATTTGAAGCGTAGTTTTTGTGTTATAAGCAAAAATAGCAAATCACGCGTCGAGTATAGAAGGCAGAAGCGGCACGGTACACCGCGAGCGCGGGCGCAGCTGACCGTCCGACGGGTCATTACCGCCGCATGAGTCGCTAACTATTTTATCTTATAGCATAAAATTATGCTTTAAATAAAATTTTGGTAAAGAAGAAAATATATCACCCGTCGGATGGTCAGCTGCGCGCGCGCTCGCGGTGTGCCGCGCCGCTCCTGCCTGCCTTCTATACTCGACGTATGATTTGCTAACTATTTTTGCTTATAACACAAAAACTACGCTTCAAATCAAATTTTGGTAAAGGAAAAATTGTCTTAGAATTGTGTCAGAAATACGTCATTTTACGGACGGAAGGTTGTTCTGGGACACCCTGTATATATAATTTTGACATATATTAGCCATAAAAGTCTCTAGCTTTTATTTATATTTTATTTTATTATTTATTCTGATTGTATATGACATACAGCATATAACACAAATTTGTGTTATATATTTTAAATAAATTGCAGCATTTGCTTTCTTATTTAAAAATAAGAAAAGTTTTCATAAAATAGGCAATAATCTCTCATGGGTTATTTTATTTATCTGTTTTACAAGCCCATGAAAGTTTGCTCATCTTGTCTCTGTAAAGATATAGACGACATGGATGCGTAGCAAGATGCTAACATCTTTTTTAGCAATATGAAAACAATTTGTGCTCAATACTGGCTATCTGAGTTACGCTAGAAGAAAAGATTCAGGATAAAATGTCATTAAAACGTCACTAATAGGTCTAAAATGGTCATGAAGTCACGTCTTTTTAACGTCTTGAAATGTCGTCATCGGTCTATGACATTAGTCCGTCATTTTTCAGTCATTTTTACATCATTACAGCACGTCATATTTGGTTCGAACTGACCATATTTTGACATCAAAATGTCGTGTGCTTGCTACCTGGAATACAACTTTTATCTGAAACATTTTCCTGTAAAACTTATATTTCTCGAGATTTTCAAGGTTTTCATACTTTTTCCTCACCCTGTACTAACAAGTTTCAAATAGTTTTAAAAACTTTATTTTTCGACTAATACTTTTTTTCAATTTCAGAAATTTTTACTCAACATTTTGCCACGCTTATCTGTGTATGTACATATATTTGTATATGTATATATATATTTTAATATACTATAATATATAAATTATATATTATATATTTAGATACACACACTTATCAAAATAAGCGTAATTTTGGTAAAAATGCATAAAAGGTAACCTCTCCGATTTTCTTGCTACTTACATATATATTGTTCGGGGAGTTGTCGAGTAATTCCCCGCAAGAATTAAGTGGGGGACGGCATTGGTTTAGGAGATATAACAAAATAAAATTTCATATTTTTCATACTGTTCCTTCGGTTTTATAAACTGATAATACTAACAGTGAGATTTGTTTACGTCCTAATAATGTGTGCGACACGGAAAAAGTTTTTGTTTACATTATTTGAGGGATATCTATATTGTTGAATGAACCACTTGATATTAATTTTTATTAATAATATATATTTTCAATATTTTCATAACATACACACACACACACATACACACACACGGGGTGCAAGAGGGGCCTTCGGCCCCCCTCTCGCGCCCGCCCCGTCCATTTTGCTTCGCGTGGAAAGTTGCAAACCCATGTGAACTTTGCTTTGTCTTGCAACGTGTATGCGAAGCGAGGTGGACGGGGTGGTGCGGGAGAGGGAGGTCCAAAGGCACCCCTCCCTTGCACCCCCCCCCCCACCGTGTGTGTGTGTGTGTGTTATGAAAATATTGAAAATATATATCATTAATAAAA
Organism: Anoplolepis gracilipes; assembly: GCF_047496725.1. NCBI lineage: Eukaryota > Metazoa > Arthropoda > Insecta > Hymenoptera > Formicidae > Anoplolepis > Anoplolepis gracilipes. The sequence goes on from NC_132983.1 coordinate 8,793,840, forward strand.
ATTAATATCAAGTTCATTCAACAGAAAATCACATGTTAAATAAATAAATTTGCAATAATACGTTGAACTTTGACAACATATGTGTTGCATACATTAGTAGGATGTAAACAAACCTCACTGTTGATATTATCAGTTTATAAAACCGAAGGAACATTATGAAAAATATAAAATTTCATTTTGTTATATCTGCTAAACCAATGCCGTCCCTCACTTAATTCTTGCGGGGTATAGTAGTAATACAATATTAAACCGGTTAGTAATATATACTACCAATATTCATTACTATAAATATTTTTAATACAAAGCAATATATTGGTTCCAATTTATCCGACCAGATGCAAATAATATATTTTCATCATGTTCTAAATCTCTTGTCGAGATTATATCAAAAGTTAAACTGACAAAAAAACATACTTTAAATTATACTTTAATTACTCAGAATTAATTACTCAGAACACCCCCCCCCCCCTACAATATATTTAAGTAGCAATAAAATCCGTGAGATGTTACCTTTTATGTACTTTTATCGTAATTTTTAATGGATGTAAATTATATGACTAAAGTAAATAAAAAAAATATATTAAAATTAAGATATATATTTATCTTGAGGAACTTTTTCCCAAATAAAGCTCCTTTCCTTGATATTATACTAAATTATGACATAGAAGCGAGAAATCATACAAAGATTTTTTTCTTGCAAAATACGTTAAAATAAATAAATTTTGGTAAATAGTAAATATAATATTAGAGGAAGCCCCCTCTTAATGACCTTGACGTTGACACATGTTGTCAAGGTCATATAACCCTGAGTAACGTCCAAAAGGTTTTAGCCATCACTCATCATTTATAAAAAATTATTAAAAAAAAAATTTAATAAAATAAAATACGATTTTTAAACGCTTGGCAAGCCATGCTTGGTCTTACTGTCCAGCATGCGTTTGTGTGATGGTCGGTAGACTTCTACATTTTTGCTGATAATTTTCAAATTTTTACAAATTTTTTTTTAAATTTTGGTGGAGAAAAAAGTTTTTAAATGTTTCTTTTTCTCTTGCTTACAATTAGTAAAAAGTCAATGTAGTGTCGGTGTACTAGAAACCAATTTTTGACATTAATTATGATTTTATTTTCCATATTTTCTAACTGAAATTAAGCAATTTTACAAGTTTTTTTTACATTTTGCTCGATAAAAACATAGTGGCCATAAAAAAATTCTCATAGCTATACGGCGATTTTTTATCAAATTCAGTGTACTTTTATAAAAAAACATAAAGAACGAATTTTTATTGTTGTTCCATGCAGTTGTTTCCTGGGTTAAAAGGAAATATAGAAGAATAGAGAATTTTTACGTTATTTTTATCCATTAATAGCATGTTTAAGTGGTTATTTTAAAAATCTATTATTCCATTTGATAGAGCAAAGTTTCAGCTTTAAGAACCTTTTTTGCTCATAGCGGTACAATGATTTTTAACGGAGTTATGAACAATCAAAGTCAAAGTGCTCACTTTTTATTTAATCAAAGGTAACTTAGTAAGAAACAATCGTAGACAAATTTAAAAAAAAATGATTTTGTAGGGAAAACTTCAAGCTTTCACGTTAGAAAGGTTAAAATTGTCGCCGAATTTTTTTAAACGTGACAGGCCGACAAAGTGAGAAAAAAATTTCACGTTTGGTCCAGCTCGTAGTTTTCTGCATGTAAAAATTATTAAACTCACAGAAACATTAAAATAACGGTATGCTTTCAAAAATAGAGATTTCAATATTTAAAATGCTTTTCTTTAATTTAAATTTCATTTATTTTCAACGAAGTTGCAGTTGATTGAATTTTGCCTATTTTTCAAGAAAATTTAGGTCTTTTCCTAATTGTTGTGAGGACCCTTACAGAAATTTAATAGTGATTAATTACTTAAAAAATCAGTGATTAATACTGTTAGTATTTAATTGGCAAATATTGGTGGTAGTATTAAATACTCGGTAATGATAAATACTAATTAGGTAATTTAACATGAGTAGTAATACAATATTAAACCAGTCAGTAATATATACTACCAATATTCATTTCTATAAGTATTTTTAATACAAAGCAATATATTGGTTCCAATTTATCCGACCAGATGCAAATAATATATTTTATCATGTTCTAAATCTCTTGTCGAGATTATATCAAAAGTTAAACTGACAAAAAAAACATACTTTAAATTATACTTTTAGTAGTACCTGTTCTTTTAGGCTTTATATACATGATATGAAAACTTGAATGAGTTATAGTTAAGTCTGAACACGCCACGTAGCGGCAAACAAAGAAACACGTATATTATAAAATAAATCTTTTTTGTTTGTCGAAAAGATGATTAAAAAGACATCTTTTCGTCGACTAAAATTAATTATGATTTTTAGAAGACATCTTTCAAAAGATAACTTTTTTTGTAGATAGAAAGATATCCTTTTAGACATCTTTTAGCCTTTCAGAAAGATGACTTAAAAAAGACATCTTTTCGTCATCTTTTAGTTTTCTGTGCTGTCTGGGTACCGTCTTAATAAGTACAATCTTAATAATGTGTGTATATATATATATATATATATATGTATACATTCACCTGCAAAAAAACGGGCCACCCAAATTGAGTACAAATTTTTTAATATCTTCCAATAGCGATAACTCGGCCAAAAATCATTGTATCGGGATGGGCCAAAGTGCAAATAAAAGTTTAAACATTCCTCTAAACAACAAAAAAATTCATAATTTTTTTACAATAAATATTACAAAATAGGACACCTTAGGGCGAGACCTTAAAAAATGAGGGAAAATTTTTTTTTAACTATTGCGCAGCAAAGCGGAGTCGATTCCCTGGTGCAAAACTATATGAGTTTTAAAGCTTATTCAATTCCTAACAAATTCATATTTTGTCCATTTTTCTACGACAATTTTTTAATGCTAATTTGTAGATCTCTCGTGAGTGCATGCGTGTACATTATGTATGCGTGTGTCCTGCTCTTGCCGTTACCTAGGATCAACGGCGTGGACGTGGCAGGAATCTGATCCCGTGTGTGTGCGTGTGCGTGTGTATGTGCGTGTGTGTATGTGCGCGTGTGTATGTGCGAGTGTGTGTGTGTGTGTGTGTGTGTGTGTGTGTGTGTGTGTGTGTGTGTGTGTGTGTGTGTGTGTGTGTGTGTGTGTGTGTGTGTGTGTGTGTGTGTGTGTGTGTGTGTGTGTGTGTGTGTGTGTGTGTGTGTGTGTGTGTGTGTGTGTGTGTGTGTGTGTGTGTGTGTGTGTGTGTGTGTGTGTGTGTGTGTGTGTGTGTGTGTGTGTGTGTGTGTGTGTGTGTGTGTGTGTGTGTGTGTGTGTGTGTGTGTGTGTGTGTGTGTGTGTGTGTGTGTGTGTGTGTGTGTGTGTGTGTGTGTGTGTGTGTGTGTGTGTGTGTGTGTGTGTGTGTGTGTGTGTGTGTGTGTGTGTGTGTGTGTGTGTGTGTGTGTGTGTGTGTGTGTGTGTGTGTGTGTGTGTGTGTGTGTGTGTGTGTGTGTGTGTGTGTGTGTGTGTGTGTGTGTGTGTGTGTGTGTGTGTGTGTGTGTGTGTGTGTGTGTGTGTGTGTGTGTGTGTGTGTGTGTGTGTGTGTGTGTGTGTGTGTGTGTGTGTGTGTGTGTGTGTGTGTGTGTGTGTGTGTGTGTGTGTGTGTGTGTGTGTGTGTGTGTGTGTGTGTGTGTGTGTGTGTGTGTGTGTGTGTGTGTGTGTGTGTGTGTGTGTGTGTGTGTGTGTGTGTGTGTGTGTGTGTGTGTGTGTGTGTGTGTGTGTGTGTGTGTGTGCGTGCGTGCGCCTGTGTGTTTAGTAATGCGTATTGGCATATAATGCTCAAACGTTAATAACACTTCGCAATGCTTCACAAGAGGAATGGGATAATTTAAAACAAGAAGACATAACAAATTTGATTAACAGTATGCCCCAACGAATAGAACAATTATTACGTGTGCCTACGAAAGGAGGCAATACGCATTACTAAACACACGCGCGCACACACACACACACACACACACACACACACACACACACACACACACACATACATGGAATCAGATTCCTGCCACGTCCACGCCGTTGATCCTAGGTAACGGCAAGAGCAGGACACACGCATACATAATGTACACGCACGCACTCACGACAGATCTACAAATTGGCATTAAAAAATCGTCATAGAAAAATGGACAAAATATGAATTTGTTAGGAATTGAATAAGCTTCAAAACTTATACAGTTTTGCACCAGGGAATCGACTCCACTTTGGCAATATTCAATTTTTGATTATCTTACTCTAATACTTTTATGCACAGAATAACGAGACAAATCAATTGGCATAATTAAAACACATAATTATGTTAAAGTAAAAATGTGTAACTGCTAGTTGCAAATTCAAATTTTTACTTTAACATAATTATGTGTTTTAATTATGCCAATTGATTTGTCTCGTTATATGCATAAAAGTATTAGAGTAAGATAATCAAAAAATGAATATTTTACGAGATATCTTGTATTTTATGTCAAAATACTGCTTATAATAATAAATACTAAAACTTTGAAGCCTTATAACTCAAAAATACTTAATAAAAAATACTTTGTCATAAATGTTTTGGAAAGCTCTCGAGATGAACTACAAAAATATGCAATATATAGGGTGTTCCATTTAAAAAACTTGATCTTCACGTGACCTTGAAATGACTTTTTAAGGTCAAACCAATGGTGTCATCTTATGGCTCCCTCGAAACCATACAACTTTTGTCTGAAACATTTTTCTATAAAACGTATTATTTGGGAGATATTTGAGATCGTTATTTAAATGGGACACCCTGTATATATATATATACATATTATATATATATATATATATATATATATACAGGGTGTCCTCGAATTGACAGATCAACTCTCGTGGGTAGATAGAGCGTGTTAAACTCATATATGTAATACTACTATATTGCTAACACCCATAAGAGGAAAAGAGAAAAAAGATACGCTGAAAAGAGACAAGTATAGCAGGAATTTCTGCCGTGCTGCGCATGCGTGACGTCTATAGAGGCGTGGCTTATTATACGCGGCTTGTTCGAGAAATATGAATAGGCACATATATATATATCAGCACATGCGCACATCGCACAATATTCCTTGCTAGAGCGAGACACGAAGTATTGTCCGCACCGTAATATTGGCTACAGTTTCTCGACTTCCGTTAGCAATATAGTAGTATTACATATATGGTTAAACTCGCGCGGCGCGAAGAAACCTCCCAGTTGTTATTTGATACTAGGCGCACGGCAAGACATAAAACGCAGTGCGCACTGTACGTGTCTCTTTCAGTACACCCTTTGTACGTCTTTTGTAGAGCGCTCCGCCTACTGTCTCGTCGCGCGCATACTGGCACGGATTGGCCAATCTTTATTAATTTATATCTCATTAATTATTGTAAATTTAGCAAAATGATATAAGACTTTTGTTTTCAGTTTAACACGCTCTATCTACCCACGAGAGTTGATCTGGCAATTCGGAGACTCTGTATATATATATGTATATGCAGGGTGGGCTATTTTAAAGAGTACGGTCAATTTTCTTGTAAACTAAGCGAAATATCGAAAAATGTTTCAGACAAAAGTTGTGTGGTTTCAAGAGGGCCATAAAATGGTACCATTGGTTTGACCTTGGATAGTCACTTGAAGGTCACGTGAAGGTTACCTCAATTTTTTATTATATATATTCTTGTAGCTGACCACATGAGCCTTCCAAAACACTATAATAAAATATTTTTTCATTAAATGCTTTTCAAGTTATAAGGCTTAAAATTTGCAATATTTTGACATAAAATACAAAAGTTATCTCGTCAAATATTCATTTTTTGCTTATTTTACCCTAATACTTTTATGCACAGAATAACGAGACAAATCAATTAGTGTAAAGAAAATACATAGTTATCTTTAAGAAACAATCTGAATTTACAACTAGCAGTTACACATTTTTACTTTAACATAATTACGTATTTTAATTACGCCAATTGATTTGTCTCATTATTCTGTGCATAAAAGTATTAAGGTAAGATAATCGGAAAGTGAATATTTTACAAAATATTTTGTATTTTTATTAAAATATTACAACTTTCGAGTTTTATAATTCGAAAAGTACGCAAT